>NC_066521.1:20808554-20831054 GCF_024679095.1 Eriocheir sinensis | reverse complement strand
GGCGGCGAGGTGCGCAAATGGTGGGATGATGGCCGCAAATTAAGGCCGCGCAAATGGCGAGGTTTTACTGTACTGATTTTACTGACCTCCTTCCTCATCATTATCATCACTCCTTCATCACCTTTACCCTTTCTATCCTTCCTCTATACATTGTAATTATCATCAAACACAATTTGAATGACCTCATTCAGCTTTGTTTCTGTTAAGCATACGATCTTGGTCTCTTTTTCCTTTAAGTAGTCTTGTAGTTTCAGTTTTCTAGATATTATCCCATCTACATTTGTATACATCACACTTAATCCCTTATTTGTTTCAATCTTGTCTAGGTTCTGTTCTCTTTCGGCTTTTCCCTTAAATACCATTTCTTTATTCTGTCTCCCATAACTCTCCAAAAAAATACCTCTTTTTCCTCTTCTGATGTTAAACTATTTCTCTCTTTTGCCTATGCTTGTAATTCATTCCATTTCTTCCTTTCTTCTTCATTTGTTTTTCTTCATATATATTTCCTTACATTCATCTATTTCCCTTAGTTTAGTTGTTCATGTGTGTGTGTGTGTGTGTGTGTGTGTGTGTGTGTGTGCCGCCTGCCTGCTGCCTATTTATAAGCATTGGAGTGTACGTGCATGTGTGCTTGTGTGTGTGCCTGTATAAAAATTACCCTGTGTGAGTGACATTCCTAAGGTAAATCAAAAGGGTTAGCTTTTTACATACACTGCACTTGAATATTACGAACATTTTCTTTAATGGAAGAAATAAAATTGGGTCCTTAATTAACCCACCCACTGCGATTGGTATGGATTTGGCCTTCACTGGTAGCCCGGCAACATATACTCCCAGGTCTTTCTCTGCCTCTGTGGTGGATAGTGGAGTGTTTCCCATGTGGTATTGGTATGCTGATTATCCCTTCCCAAGGTGCATGACTTTACATTTTTCTTAAATGAATTATAACAGCCACTTTTAGTTCAATTCCTGTAGCTTGGTGACGTCTTCTTGTAGGGAATCCACTCCCAAGGGATTAAAATGCAAGGTTAATATTTTTTTCAACGATATGACTAATTTCTCTATTCCTGTGATAATACTTAACTTCGCCATCATCATCTGTGGTTGTTGTGGTGCAGAAAGGTGGGAGCAGTTACCTTGACTTGTTAGACTTGCTGCTTTTGTAAAGTAAGAAAGAATTTCCAACTCTGGAATTCAGGGTTTTTGTAACAATGACTGTCATGCAATGATGACCTCACCTCACGCAGCATAACATGACCATTGTGGCTCTTTTGTACATTCTTTTTCCTAATAAAGGCAAGCCAACGTCTGTAAACAATGACAAAGTATATGCCAAAAATTTGTTTAAGGAGACCATTTTTGTCTCTTAGGTCAGCCCCCACACAGCACACCAACCCCTTCATTCCTCACTCTGGTTGGTTAATGAAGAGATGAAGAGAAAAAAATAACAAAACTATCTGGATGTTAGTTGGCCTTGAGTCCTTACCAAAGGGATAAGAACAGCAATCCTGGGAAAAAAGAGCAAGCAAAATTGCATCCGTGCCTTTGAAGACTCCAAACACATTTTCTGCAACAAGCAACACAGACAATGCAACTTGAGGGCGAGGTTTCCCAAGGCAATTGTGACGGAGGAAGCACCGAAAGCAGTGCGGAGAGACTGCCGGGGCCAACACTGTTGTGGCCTCTGTGGCAGTGAGAGGCTGTGTGTGGCAGAGCTCCTTGACTTCCCACACTACTGAACGGCTTTTCCAGCATCTAGGACTCTTGAGCAGAACCCAGGTCAGTGCCATCACCACAGGAAAGGAATACTGAGAGACAAGAAACACTACTTGTAAATATGTATAGTCATCTTAGAATTTACCAGCCATATATTTTCTTGGAAAGCAACTCTTCTACTCTTCACAGAACCTTTTGTAGTGTGGCGACTATGCCTGATGAATGAGCCTCCCATAACCCACTTAGCCAGTGGGGTACCTCTTTGGCCGACTCGGTATTGAGTGGCTCTCCCGTCACATTGGTCGCGGGTTCAATCCCAGGCAGCCGGCGAATACCCTCACCTTGTCTTGATTAATTTCTCGTGTGTTTCGATACACGCAGAGGATGTGTAGGAAAATAGAAAAAAGAGAAAATAAGCACCCGGAGCATGACAGTGGTGGCAGCGGTGGGATCCTCTCCTGCAGGTCTGTTGAGTTTCCCCGAAGGGGTAACAGGTAGGATGGGTCGCGCCGCGGTGGGCCGACTTCAGGACGTGGCAAGCTCTAGTATCCCCACCTTAGGAGACCTGACAAAATGAAAGGTTAGAATGAGTGAGGGAGTGATAGTAGACTATATTACGGCAAATCTTAAGTGGCAGCTCTGACATAGACAGCACACTAGACACTGGTGCTATGTCTCCGACTGACCTCGCGTACCATGCCTCTCTCTCTCTCTCTCTCTCAAGTATAAAAACAAATATGGTTTATATGATTGATGATTCTCTATCTGTGAGTAAATACAATGCAATTTGTACAACACTCAAGCCTCTTAAAGCCATTTATTTCCAAACCGAGTTGAATACTTTCAGGACCAATGACAGCAGTGCAGTTGGTGGTGGCGGTGGCTGTTGCGGCCATGGTGGGGGCAGGCAGTGTCTGTGCCCAAGTGCCAAGTGACCTGCCGCCCATGAGCTACCAGTACAGGGTCGTGCTGGACCAGGACAGCCCCTTTGTTATGCTGTGGACACCTGGTGATGATGCCATTGACATAGAGGTTCAGGTGAGTGAGTTGCGGCAGACAGTGAGCACAATGACAGCCTCAAAGATTCCCAACACACACAATTAGTCAAATACCTGATTGCTGTTTTGGCTGAGCCTTCAAAGCCTTCTGGCACTACCAGGAACACTATTCATTTTTGACAAAGTGGTCTCAGGAGCAGTTTTCTTGGCTTCCTAAGTGTTGTCTTGTTTCCATCCACAGGTGGGCGCCAAGGGCTACGTGGCTCTGGGCTTCTCCCCAAATGGCGGCATGAAGGGCGCGGACATCGTGCTGGGTTGGGTGGACACTGCCGGGAAGGTGTTCCTGCACGTGAGTCACTTGCTTCTGTGTCCTTTCATTATGTGCGTCCTGTTCCACACTTTCAAAGTGCCCAGGATGCTCAGACATAGGTGGATAGAATACTCATAGGGGGACATCAGCTCATACCACTGCTGTGAGGTGCTCAGTGCCAGGTTCTTACATAAGAACATAAGAACGCAGGAGTCTGCAAGAGGCCGGTAGGCCTGTACAAGGCAGCTCCTTTGAACCTAAGCTCCCGTGTGTCTAACCCCACCTAATATCGCTGTCCATGAATTTATCTACTTTATTTTTTAATGTGACAACTGTATTGGCACTCACCACATGACTGCTAAGCCTATTCCACTCATCCACCACCCTGTTAGTAAACCAATCTTTGCCTATGTCCCTGTTGAATCTGAATTTATCCAGTTTAAACCCATTACTTCGTGTCCTACCCGGTTCTCTTACCACAGGACCGGTATGCTGAGGGCAACATGGCCCCGAAGGTTGATGTGTCTCAGGACGTGAAGTTGCTGGGTGGCTACCAGAACGACACCCACACGGTGCTCAGGTTCTCGCGGCCCTGGAACACTTGTGATGAGAGCCAAGACTTTGTGCTCACTGTATGTATTATTCAGCGTGTTTATTACACCAAGTGTGTAATTATATAAATCTTATGAGGCTCCATGTTCCTATACCCATGTTTTTATATCCATATATTCTATTATGTATCCATGGTAGTAATATTCTTTCTCAGTAGCACTGCTCTCGTGTTGATTAGGAAATGAATCTCGGCAGGATGACACGGTGCGGGTCATCTGGGCCTACAGCAACAGTGACCCGGCCAGGGAGACTGACCTCAACTACCACGCAGCACGAGGGACCAAGAGCCTCTACTTGAAGTCGTCCCAGTTCGTGATGCCAGAATTGGGCCCTGATGTCAAGACCTGGGACTTCCTATCACCCAACGTTAGTGGCTCCTCCTCCTGTACTCAGCATGGTGGTCATGGGTACTTTTTTTTTTTTTTTTAACAGCAAAGGAGACGGCTCAAGGGCAACAAAAAGAGTGCAGAAAAAAAAGCCCGCTGAATTGAGTGTTGATTCAGCAGCGCAATCAGCAGTAGCAGGATTGATTCAGTGCTGTATTGCCTTCCTTGGAATATAATTAAATATCATAACACTGCAAATTTCATGCAGTGTTTCATTAGACATCATATCTATATAGTTTTTTTAAATGGTGTTTTCAGCTGTGGATAAACTGCATAACATAATTTATTCTCACTGTAACTTCTCAGCTGAGCTTACCAGACAACCTGGACACTCTGTACTGGTGCAAGATCTTCAAGAAGCCGCCCACCCCGGTCAAGAGCCACATGATTGGGGTGAGTAGTCGAGTCACAGCCACAACTCATAGGACTCAGAATACATATACAAGAACATTTTAAACAATAATGATCAATCAAGATTTTTCTTAGTATTGTGTAATGCTCCGGAATGTCCTACTAACTCTAACACGATCACTGCATGTAACGAAACACACGAGAACTTAATTCAGACAAGGAAAGGTTTTGCCGGCGCCGGGGATCGAACCCGCGACCAGCGAGGCGGGAGAGCCACTCCTTAACCAGTCGGCCAAAGAGGTATGGGAGGTTCGCCCAACAGGCAAGTCGCTGCACTACATTGTCCATTTCAAGTTCAGTCAGACCATGCAGAAATGCCTTGAAATTATGGAATCGGGGGCAAACCATTAATTGCTGATTAAAAAATAATACACCCATGCATACACGTATTTCAATTTTCTTTGCAGTTTGTTCCAGTAATTGAAGAAGAGAATGCTGAGCACGTGCATCACATCCTCTTCTACGAGTGTTACGTGCCTGACAGTGACACCCATTTCGAGAAGTGGGTGAGCTGGGAGGGGACGCAGTGCTACAGTGCCAACATGCCCAACTCCTGGAAGTACTGCAAGTCGGTTGTTGTCGCGTGGGCAGTGGGTGGAGAGGGTTAGTGTTTGACAAGGCTGAATGTTCTTTGCCTAAAATGAAATTGAAAGAGGCTATGGGAAACTCAAGCCTTCTGATATGAATGACTTTTTATATATCAATTCATGGAACTCAACAATATAGTGCTCCCTCAATCAAGAGTGATAGTAGAGTCCTGATGTGTGCGTCTCATCTGCAGGAAGGATGTTCCCGGAGTACACAGGTTTCCCCATCGGAGAGGAACACGGAGGAGCTACATACTACATGATGGAGATGCACTACAACAACCCAAACTTACGGCAGGGTGGGCAATTGTGTTCTCTGTTCTCTTGTGGCCAGGCACAAGGTTCTTCGTGTTCATCTTATTATTCATCTGTTCGCCCATTTTAAGCTCATCTTTACCAATCATTTATACTTTAATATGAGACCAAATGTTGCTGTTTTATAGAGATGGTGGGAATAAGAAAATGCATGAATACTCAGTGCAATCCTGTCTATTAAACACCTCATATCTATACCTGATATCTCACTAGTACTTGTTGGTTCCCAAAGGAGTGGTGGACTCCTCTGGAATCAGAATATTTTACACTGAAAACCTTCGAGACTATGACGCTGGAATGTTCATGCTGGGCCACAAAGTCTCTGCCTTCCACCTCATTCCTCCGGGCCAGCCAAGGTTCATGACAGGGAGTTTCTGCGACTCCTCCTGCACCCAGCAGGTGAGTGTGCCGCACACTCTGCCAGAAACAGGAGCACATTACTGCACGCTGGGGCAACCACTAGCCACCGGGAAGCTTTTCATTACTGGAAACATTTAAATTTCAAGTAGGTAATAACTTTCTGGAAGGCACATCTTCTGTGGAGGCATTTTTTTGATCACTGGGATCATTTCAACATTTCAGGTTACTATTTTCTGAAAGGCAGGTCTTGTGCAGGGAGGCATTTTTTAATACTGATTCCTTGTCAGGAGTTGCCTGAAAAGGGTGTGAAGGTATTCGAAGGAATCCTTCATTCTCACCTGATGGGGACCTCTATGGTCTTGAGGCACATCCGTGATGGCCAAGAGCTGCCAGTCATCATGAAGGGTGAGTGTGCTGGGACAGCACTTACTACAGCTGACTTTTTAAGCTTTCTCAATCTTTCATCACTCCATTTTTATGATTCAGAATTCATGTTACATCTGTGATGTTCCTGGTACATATTATTTGGTTATGGATTGTGTTTAGTTACCAGACATACCTACCCCAACACTTTGAGTCAAGTAACTTATGATGGTGCTTTCACCCAGACATGCATTATGACTTCAAATACCAGAGCAGCAGAGTTCTCCAAGAGGAGGTGACAGTGCTGCCAGGTGACGCCCTCATCATAGAGTGCTACTACGACTCCTCCAACCGAAGCAATCCCACCTTTGTGAGTCATTTTAGGCTTACAAGTTCCTTGTTTTCTTCATACCAGAATTTTCCTTCATGGCCATATGCAAAGCATATGGCTTTGGTTTCTTAGAGGGTGCTACACCAGTATATATAGTAACGCTGTAGCTGCTCACTGATTCTTACCATTGCACAACACTATGTATCCCCCAGGGTGGACTGGGCACACGGGAGGAGATGTGTCAAGTCGCCCTGAGTTACTACCCTCGTGTAAAGCTCCACATGTGTCAGTCTCAGCCTGATATGAAAAGTGTCATTACTGCGCTGGGTGTCCAGGAGCTGTACACTGAAGAGAGAATGTAAGTGTGGCCTCTGACTTGTTTGTATTAACTTATTCTGCCAATCTACACACCAACACTATTGTTGAGCGATGGAAGTATACACAGTCAGTTTGCCCTTGTGAATTATAATGCCAGAAGTAGAAAGTTTTAGATCAAAATATTCTGTCCTAAGCTCTTGTATGAGATGATGATTTGAAAATTTATTTTCCAGATTCCAAAGGTTGAAGCAACGGTAAGTCACTTTTAGTATTACATTACATCTGAATAACTATAACTGTGAATTAGACTTAAATTCTCTTTTTCCCATTCTCCATCATGCAACACTGCAGTGCACTATATTTCATATTCCATAAATTCAAAAATAACTGCAAGTTATGTGGGCACAGTGCTATATTTAAGAATTGGTACACAATAAAAATAAAAAAATCTGTAAAGAACTGTTGAATACTAAGTATCAGAATACTGTCACGCAAGATGGATGTAACTGTACCCTGAATGTTTGTCCAGATTTCTTGACGCACAACCCATAGATGAAAAATCAGAGAGAGAGAGAGATGAGAAGCTACAGAATGGAGAGCTCAGTCAAGAGCTGAGACCTGTGCTGCTTTCAAACATGTACAAGGCAATGAGGATCGCAGCTCCAAAAGGTGAGGGAATGCTGACTAGTATGTTGTTAACCACCTACCATACTGAAGGGCCATTATCACATCATAGCTAATTACAACCAGCCTTCATTAATGTTTGAATTTGCTCTTCCAGAATATCTCAACATGTCTGTCTTTAGTCTCCTTCATGATGAGGCAACATGGCAGAATACCACAGTAATAGATGCACTTCAGAGCCTACCAACAACAAGTCATTATGCCACAGTTTGTAACACACATACAGATAACAAATCAATAAAGGTGAGTGGAACAGAATACTCCACACATAATCTAACAAAAAAAAACAAAAAAACTGACCACTTCCTAAGCCTGATGTGGTGCAATTATAATGAAAATTTTTTTTGGCTCATGACAATTATACCTTAGTAATGATAGCCTTATTTCTCTTCACATTCCCCCCAGGATTACAAGCTGGTCCCATATCCATCCTTCACGCCCCTAACACCAGAGGTTGACCAGTGTCCCAGTTCATAAGGGGGATATTATCTGCCGAACATCATGTGATGGAGGATGGGAAACAAAAGTTGTGATGACATGATATTCAGTAATCTTATGCATGTTTATGGGTAGCTAGGGGAGTACCAAGACACCTCTCCATCATAAATTGGCCTCTTTTGGCCACTCACTTCTACTTTCTTTATAGGAGCAGTGGCTATAGCGGGATTTATTTTTTTATTTTTTTTTCCCTTGAGCTGCTTCCTTTACTGTAAAACAAGCAGCTGTAGGATTTCCTCTAGGTAAATGGTGCTGCTTTAGTATGCAGTCTACCGCAGTATATGTTTGATACGCCGGTAAAACTAAAGGAGTACAACAGCATGTGAGACCATGGAAAGGTTACTATTCTCCTGGGGGCTTGGAGGCACATAGTGATTCTCCATAATTGCCCTTAGCTTGACCAAAGTTAATGACCTCACTACAGTCAGTGTATAGTATAAATGTCATGGGTTACAGCCATGTTACAGTGAACCACCAACAACATTATGTAGATTCAGCGACAGGAACACACAAGCTGAACGATCATGGTTGGATGACAAAACAAAGATTTTAAAGAAAATGAGAGGCAGTATTGAGCTTTTTCAGTCACCTTGATCCTATCTGTTGGAAAATACGCAGAAAAGATGCAGCTCATATGATTGTGACATTCCTAAATGATATACAAAGTGACATACTGTTTAGCATAGTTCTATGATTATGTACTTTTAACTTTGATATTTAAATTTACAATTGACAATTAAATTTGGCATTGCATGTATAGCTATGTTTTGATGATATTCATTGGTGTCATAAAATAATAAAACCTTTAATCAGCACTATTCAGCTTTTTTTTTCATCATCCTGCAGTATAAGGTTCCTGTAATGAGGTAGACTCCACGCCTAATTATAAAAATGGTGGTAGACCGCAAGCTAAAGTAGAAACGGCCGCGTAGACCGCATAATAAACTAGCACCTCCCATCCCACTGGGCACATTAATCTTGACGAAACCAATGTAAAAGATATCTGAAATCCTGTAGCTACTGTGTGGTGCAACGTAATAATGTTCTTCAAATTTTCCTTAATGTAACCGAGCTTGAAGAGCCATTCCCTCTCATCCCCCAAACTATACACCTATTGGGCATCACTCATTCTTTGATTCTTAAAAGTTAAAAATATCTCATCGACCAATAGGTGTTCAATACTATTTTTGACAGCTGTTCATAACTCACCAGCATCTTGCAAAGTATCCCTCAGTCCACAAGAGCGCTGCCCAGCCACTCCGTGTACACCTGGGCATGGAGAGGACATCAGTTCAGTTCTTTTTGGAGTGTTTTATGGAGTGTGGCACCGTTTTGCCTTTGTAACGGCACTCCCTGTTTTGCTTTTTTCACTTTCTGGGTCTTTCTTGTATTTCCAGACTTCCTTACGTCCCCTCTTCCTCTATTTTCTTTTCTCTTTTCTGCCAAAATTTATATAATACTGATTTTACTGTCTCCGTTCCTGTGTTTTCAAAGAGTTCTTCCCATTGTCCTCTTCGTATGGGCGTAGTCTTGGGCGTAGTAGTAGAGATCACTCGAGAAGGCTTGGCAGATAAGAGCAAACATAGCAAAATTTACCGTCATACCTCTGGCGACAAGAAACACCATTGTCATTGACGAAATCATTGACTTTCGCGCACAGGGACGCCTTCTCGGTCTTAAGATCTCCCGGCGTGGGCTCACTCAATCCCCACGTCACCGAGAGGGCGGCGCGGGCGAGGGCGGCGGTAACCATGTTGTATCGCTTCCGGGATCTCGAACCCAGGATAAAACTGCATCTCGTTAAGGCCCTGCTGGTGATCCCTGTTCTCACTTGCCCGCCCATTCCCATCCATGGGCTTGGTGCGACTGCCCTCGGTCGGCTCCAGAAGGTGCAGATCTCGAACGCGGCGCTCCGATTTGCCCTCAGCGTAAGGTGGGACGAGTCCTCTACCCCACGCACAATATAGGGGTCGTATTATCAAGCATTTCGTCGCCCAAGAACACAAATTTACATGGGTCGTATTACAAGACGTTTCCCCGCCCAAGAACACATATTTGCCAAGGCTTTCGTAGGAGTTGTGGGCATTTCCAGGGGTAGTTTTATGACCCTGGTGGTAGTGTGACCCTTCTTCTGTACCATGAACCTAAAGAACCACTCATTAAAACCCGATTGATCCCCTCTTTGATCTTTAGAAATAGCTGATGTGAGAAGGGAAAGTGTCTTATAATACTAACAATATTACAAGACATTTCCCAGCCCAAGAACACAGATTTGCCAAGGCTTTCGTAGGAGTTGTGGGCATTTCCAGGGGTAGTTTTATGACCCTGGTGGTAGTGTGACCCTTCTTCTGTACCATGAACCTAAAGAACCACTCATTAAAAACCGATTGATCCCCTCTTTGATCTTTAGAAATAGCTGATGTGAGAAGGGAAAGTGTCTTATAATACTAACTTAATATTACAAGACATTTCCCAGCCCAAGAACACAGATTTGCCAAGGCTTTCGCAGGAGTTGTGGGCATTTCCAGGAGTAGTTTTATGACCCTGGTGGTAGTGTGACCCTTCTTCTGTACCATGAACCTAAAGAACCACTCATTAAAACCCGATTGATCCCCTCTTTGATCTTTAGAAATAGCTGATGTGAGAAGGGAAAGTGTCTTATAATACTAACTTATTAGGGTCGTATTAAAGACATTTCCCCGCCCAAGAACACATATTTGCCAAGGCTTTCGTAGGAGTTGTGGGCATTTCCAGGGGTAGTTTTATGATCCTGGTGGTAGAGTGACCCTTCTTCTGTACCATGAACCTAAAGAACCACTCATTAAAACCCGATTGATCCCCTCTTTGATCTTTAGAAATAGCTGATGTGAGAAGGGAAAGTGTCTTGTAATACTAACTTAATATTACAAGACATTTCCCCGCCCAAGAACACATATTTGCCAAGGCTTTCGTAGGAGTTGTGGGCATTTCCAGGGGTAGTTTTATGACCCTGGTGGTAGTGTGACCCTTCTTCTGTACCATGAACCTAAAGAACCACTCATTAAAACCCGATTGATCCCCTCTTTGATCTTCAGAAATAGCTGATGTGAGAAGGGAAAGTGTCTTATAATACCAGCCAATTATAACCACCAGCTGACCCACTCCCAAGCACACCCACAGGCACACCCCCGCGCTCACATGCTCACATTTACACGTACACGTCCGCACCCCTGCCCCCCTTTGCCCGATGTAATGTGTAACTCTTCATGTCCCTGCTTTTTGTGTGGCTTTTTGCTCCTTAAATTATATAACACACCTGACTATTTGTATGCTATATCGCCTGTGTCCACGTCGACGTTTTTCATGTATGTTTCCCTGTCCATTTTGATCACCTGCCATCCTCTACTTCCTCTACACATCCTCTACACAGATTGTATATTACCTTTGTTTGTAAACCCCCCCCCCCGTTTGTAACGCCCCCCCCCCCCCCCCCACTGTTCTAATAAATATTTGAATTTGAATTTTTGACTCTAGGTGAAACTACCACCAGGGCCATAAAACTACTCCTGGAAATGCCCACAAATACTCCTACGAAAGCCTTGTCACTTAAATGTGTTTTAGGGCTGCGAAATATCTTACAATACGACCCATAGTCCCCGAAACGTCCAATATCATCATAGGCTAACCATCATTACCATTAACTAGTCTTTTTACCATTCTTCTTGTCTTCTACTTAGGTCATCGTCTTCATCACTCAGACAAGCACCGGTCATTACATTCATTGCATCATCATCCTTAATTCATACACGTGTCACCATCGCTATTATTGTCATTATTATCATCACCACCAATACTGTCATCATCATATCCTCGTCTGTTTCAACGTTACTATCGGTCATCATCGCTCAGAAAGATAGGCCTACCATAATCTGGGCATTTCCTTACGTGGTGTTTGTTTTGCTGATGTTCAATACAAGTCAGTAGATTGTATAAGATGTAGCTACGTTGATAGTGATATGGTTACAACTATTTATATTATTGAAGTGTGCGTGTGTGTGTGTGTGTGTGTGTGTGTGTGTGTGTGTGTGTGTGTGTGTGTGTGTGTGTGTGTGTGTGTTAAGGGTTTTAGAGCCAAAATATTAAACCGAAGCTAAATAAATATAAAACAGTTAGCGGTTAGCTTTGCTTCCACTAATTTCTATATCAGTTTAGCGGCTTAGCGTAAGCGAATGCCAATAACGATGACTGGCGTACCGTAGAGAGCAGGAGGCGCCATCTATTGGGAGGGAGGGAGAGAGCACAGTTTGTTTTGGTTGTGCCTGGTTGAGGGATCATGTGAGGATAGATCGATTATTTGACCTTTTTTTGACCCTCCCACACCACCACTGACCTTCTTCATTAGGCAGGACTCTTTAATGGTGAGTTCTGTCCATTTCCTCGTATAATAAGACCGGCCTAAGGGGGGATAATTTAAGAGATATGGGCCTACAGGTGATGACTTAGGCCTACCATACCTGTGTTAGTATTTGTATAGGCTTGTTTTGGGGGGTTTATGTTAAGTGATTGTCCTGTAAGTGTTTTTTAAGTGGGTTTTGTGTGGGATTGCGTGTTTTGATGAGGTGGAGGAGGCGGGTGGAAGGCGTGGAGGCGGTGAGGTGGAACAGGTGGGAGATGTCTTGAGGGTATTAATTCCCTCGGTCAAGATTCGTTTTAGCAACGTGTCAGTATTTCATTACCTGCCCTATGAAACATCACTAGCTCTTCATATAGCTTTTCTACAAACATTAAACAATCATGCAAATGCTTTTTAAATCAAATTCAAGGACTTTTTTTATTGTTGAAAATAGGGGATAATATTCACAAAAGCGTAGCCTCCTCTGGTGGCGGCCACGGCGGCAGTCCAGCTGGTGTTGCGAGAAATACCTCCTCGCAGAAATAAGTCGCACATACATGTGGGGGGGTCCAGGGGGTGCTGCGCCCTCCCTGGCTAGGAGGGGGGTCGAGTGGGGCGAAACCCCCCATTAGAGGTTAGGTCATGTTAAATTCGGTTGGAGTTGTTTCAATATGCTCCCCTACCCAAACCCCTGATTTCCTTCTTCTGTATCATGAACCTGAAGAAACACTCATTAGAGCCCGACTGATCCCCTCTTTGACCCTTAGAAATAGCTGATGTGAGAAGCGAGTGTCTTACAATACCGACCCATGTCATACAGGCAATACTCATCAGTAGAATTCAAATAACCCATCACCAGGATATGCCGAGAGTGAGGATTTGAAGATCTCCAGAGTAGATGTTGATACAATCCTCTCTGGTAATGCATTCCAGAGTGTGATGCCTCTTGACACTATAGAATCTCTTATGTACGTCCAACTTTGTTCTTACACGGGGAGTTTTAAATTGATGCCCCCTGGTGGTAGACAAAGGCAGAGACATGAATAGTTCATCAGGGGAAATAGCACATTTACCATTTCATTTGTTTTGAGGTCTCACTTGCTGTGGTTATAAATGATTGTAACCAAAATATGACAAAATGTGGAAACGAGGGGTTGAAGGGTGGGTGGAGTGCCCCAGTTAGGAGGTTCATACATATTCACCTGTCTATGAGTGACCCTAGTGCCCCCCCTGTAGGTAAGAATGTGAACACCCATATTAGATTTTAGCTGTTGTGAGGTGCAGATTTGGGCAGCCATGGGATTCTTTGGGCAACTCCACGGCTGACTCCGACAACCCTTTCTGTCTCAAATCACTATTTTTATTTTATATGTTAGTATTGCTTTTACACCATCTCCAGACATGAGGAGGAGGAGAGCGTGAGGATGGTGGGAGGGAAGGGAGGAGGAGGAGGTTTCTTAATCCCTTGTAAGGCTTCAGTGAGAGTGTTTCAGTGTTGGTGTGTGTGTGTGTGTGTTTAGTGTACCAGTGTTGTGTGTGTTGCATCCTAGGTGTTACTTTTATCTTCAGGGCAGCAGAGACCCTTTTTCAGTTAATATTTTTAATTAATTTATTTATTTATTTATTTTTGCCCTTGAGCTGCTTCCTTCACTGTAAAAAAGAGAAAAAAAAGATTAACTGAGTCATCTTGTGGTGTCTTCAGAATGCATGGATCCACAGCATATCCTCATGGTTGAAATTCGAAGGTAAATTCCTCTTTAGCATTTTACAGAATACAGAAATGAATCTTTAGAGTTTCTGAGAAGTGGGAATACATATTAGCTAGCCCTTGCCAGAGTCCCTGATCCATGTAGGTGTAATCACAGCAGTGAAGGCATAGCTCTTTAGTGTGAATAGTATCAGAATAAGTGTTACCTGACATACTAGTCCTTATTGTACTTTATTATGGAGTTGTGGTAGTAGAGCTTCCTTCCCAGAGTCCCACAACTAGCAAGGCACCTCTTTCTAGGGCATACTCATAGCAGGAAAAAAAGATTACTCGGAAATTGGCTGAGGGATGAAAATTACTGTTGTTTGAATATTTTTACTAGAATACTGTTGTAACTGTCTTTCCAGGGTACCTCTAGCAGAAAACATACCACTTCAGACAATGGTGGAGGTATGAAAATTTAACACTTTTGTCAAAATAATGGACGTCAGTCAGTCTTTGGTTTATCAATATGGCTGAGAATTCCCGGTTTGAAATTTTTGAGATTGTTTCATAATTTGGATTTTGGAATACAGTGGCACCCCAGCCTTCACACACCATCGACTGGCTCAGCACGCGGTTATAAGATGCAAATATGGGCACGATCCGAAGCAGTATTTCTCATTGAGGTTCATGTATATGGCCAAGTTCAGTCGCTCCAACCCAGGGCAGCAAAGATAACCCCAAATACTTATTAATATTTAACTTGAACTTGAAACTATGTGGCTGATTCCCGAGTATAATAATCACCATCATCATCTGCTTTTCATAAATTTTCTGTTTTATTATGAGGTTAGATGTTCAGTGATGGTTTCTGAATAATAGGTATAAATAATCTAACCTGTGAGTGTCATAGTTATTGTTCACCTTTTAAGATTATTACCATCATCATCATCATCATCATCATTATTAGTCATTATATAAAGGAGTAGGCCTAATCTTCATCATTCATCCTCCCCCTACTCTACCTTCTACTCCCCATCCTTGTCCTCCCCCTTGAAGTGATCTGACTCTGTATTCATCATCATCATCATCATCATCATTATTAGTCATTATATAAAGGAGTAATCTCCATCATTCATCCTCCTCCTACTCTCCCTTCTCCTCGTCCTTGCCCCCCCCCCCCCTTGGTATTCATCATCATCATCATCATCATCAGCCAGCCCAGGAGGAGAGTTAACAAGAGGTAATGCTGCTCTGATCTCAAGGTCCAGGAGAGTGTCATGCTTAGTCTTGTGTTGTTGCCTTGATTGTGTGATATATTTTCTCTTCCTGTTGTTATTTTTTTCTTTCTTTTTTATCCTTTTTTCTTATATTCTTTCTCTCTCACAGTTTCTTTCATTGTTTGTCATGCATATCTTTCTTTTTTCAATTTTTCTTTCATTAATATATTCATTCTTTCAATTTTGTTTCCTATTTCTTCTTTCATTGTTTCTTTTCCTTTCCTTCCATCCTTCCTTAGTATGATTGTAGGCTGCATGCTAGTGTGTGTGTGTGTGTGTGTGTGTGTGTGTGTGTGTGTGTGTGTGTGTGTGTGTGTGTATGGCTACATTATATACATGACACCACAATTCATAACATCCATGCAAGGTCAGAAAATGGAATAAAAAGTAAAAAAAAAAAAGTTACATGACAGTATCCCATCTGTGTGTGTGTGTGTGTGTGTGTGTGTGTGTGTGTGGATGAATGGGTAGTATAGTTTTTTATGGCCTCTAATAGTCTCTCTCTCTCTCTCTCTCTCTCTCTCTCTCTCTCTCTCTCTCTCTCTCTCTCTCTCTCTCTTTGATTGAGTCCTTGCACTTGTATCCGGTAGGGGAAGGGAGAAGGGGAGGGAGGGAGGGAAGGAGAGAGGAGGAGGGAGAAGGGGAGGGTTGTTTGTAATTTAAATTGATCTCTTTTGTTACCTGGTTTCTCTCTATCTCTCTCTCTCTCTCTCTCTCTCTCTCTCTCTCTCTCTCTCTCTCTCTCTCTCTCTCTCTCTCTCTCTCTCATAAGGAGAGAGAGAGAGAGAGAGAGAGAGAGAGAGAGAGAGAGAGAGAGAGAGAGAGAGAGAGAGAGAGAGAGAGAGAGAGAGAGGCCTTAGGATCAGTATGTCTGCTTAATCTTTAATGTGTGTGTGTGTGTGTGTGTGTGTGTGTGTGTGTGTGTGTGTGTGTGTGTGTGTGTACGGCATGAGAGTGAGACAGGTGCGGGGAAAGAGAGAGAGAGAGAGAGAGAGAGAGAGAGAGAGAGAGAGAGAGAGAGAGAGAGGTAAAAAGGGGGAAGGGGGAGAGGAAAGAAAGGGAATATTGTGGTGGAGGTGGTAGTGGTGATGGTGGTGGTTGTGGTGATGGTGGTGATGGGGATGATGATACGGCTTTCCCCGTGTGTCAATCTCTCTTTCCCTCTCTCTCTCCCCTTCTTTTCCATTTCCTTCCCATTCTTTCCATTCTCTTCCTTTTCCTCCCCTTCCATTCCCTTTCCCTCTCCATAATTCACCTACAATTTCCTCTCCTTCCCTTTCCTCCTCTTTCATTCCCTTTACCTAATCTTACCATTTCCCTTCCCTTTCCATTCTTTCCCTACCATCTCCTTCCCTTCCCATCATTTCCCTCTCCTTCCCATTCCTCTCCTTTTCCTCCCATCCATCTTTCCCTTCACCTTACCTCACCCATCCCTCCCTCTCTCTTTCCCTCCCTTCCTCCCTCCCTCCTCCGGCGTGTAGTATCGAGCCACCAGCCGCGCCTTCTCCCTCTCTCTCTCTCTCTCTCCCTCCCTCTCTCTCTCACCTCTCACTCTGGGATACACGCCGTTCCACTCTCACCGTCGCCGCCAGCGCTCTCACTCTCCTCTCCCTCCCTGTTCTGTCATGGTGGTGATGTTGGAGACCCTGTGTTTGGGTGTGGTAGGGACCCTTTGCCCTCCCCCTGCACACGTGACACGCCCTCAGGAAGAGCATGCCCCTGCCAGCTTCCATAGTGAGTGCTCTGGGGCCCTGGGTATAGGGTTGGGTAGGGTTCGATTCTCTTTGGGTGGGGTTGGGTTTGATCTGATCTCTTGGTGATGGTGGTGGTGGTGGTGGTGATAGTGCATCGTTGTGGTGTGGTAAAGAGAGGTGCCATTGTGTGGAGGAGGAGGAGGAGGAGGAGGATAGTGCGGTATACTCCCTTAGTCTCCACCCTTCCCTTACCTTCCTTTAATCTCCGTTACCTTACCTTACCTTGCATCTGTTTCTCTATGGCGTGTGTGTATAAATATGCAAGAGAAAGAGGAGGAAGAAGAGGAGGAGGAAGAGTATTGTATAATTCCATATCCCGTCCCTTCCCTTCCTTACGTCATGGGCAAGAGTTAGTTTACTAATAGAGTGTTGGATAAGTGGAACAGGCTTAGCAGTCATGTGGTGAGTGCCAACACGATAGATAGAAGGATTATACGAATTTATGCAAGAAAAGGGTAACTGAAGGAGTGGTAGACGAGTGGAACAGGCTTAGCAGTCATGTGGTGAGTGCCAACACGATAGATAAAAGGATTATACGAATTTATGCAAGAAAAGGGTAACTGAAAGAGTGGTTGATGAGTGGAACAGGCTTAGCAGTCATGTGGTGAGTGCCAACACGATAGATAGAAGGATTATACGAATTTATGCAAGAAAAGGGTAACTGAAAGAGTGGTTGATGAGTGGAACAGGCTTAGCAGTCATGTGGTGAGTGCCAATACGATAGATAACTTCAAGAATAGGTTAGATAAATATGGGCAAGAACTAGGTGACTGATAGACTGGCTGGCGAGTGGAACGGCCTTGGCAGTCATGTGTTGAGTGCCAATACGATAGACACCTCCTAGGAAAGGTTCGATACGTGCATGAATAGGATTGGAATACGTTAGGTCAGGCATGGAATAGCTTGCTGATAGAATGGTGGATGAGTGGAATAGACTTTGGTGGTGAAATGAATGGTAGTGGTGATGAAACTGCCTTGTGGTGGTGATGTAAGATGTGGATGTGGTAGTGATTGTTCGTAATGGTGATATGAGAGGAGGAGGAGGAGAATAAAACGTAGGATAAAGAAAAAAAGATAAAGAGAGGAAAAGGAGGAGGAGGAGGAAGAGGAAAAAAAAACCCACGAGAGATGAAGGTAAAGAGTGAGAAAAGAGGAAAACAAAAGACATTATAGATGAGGAAAAAGGATTAGACAGGAAAATATGAGGGAGATGATGTGAATAATATCGAAGGAGGAGGAGGAAGATATACCTTTTGCTGTTATTTTCTTTCTTTCTACTGACGAAGGGCTGAAGGTGTGGCGTTAGTGGTGGCCCTGTTCTGTGGGTACGACCTCTTCCTCTTCCTCTTCCTCCTGGTGGTGATGGTGGTGGTGCTGCATCGATCTGTTGTCCCTGTCCTCCTCCTCCTCTTCCTCCTCCTCCTCCTCCTCCTCCTCCCGTCCTCTTTCCCTTCTACTCCAACTGTTTTCCTCCTCCCTTTTCTGGTCCATAAGAGGAAAGAGGAAAGGGTTAGAGAAGATAAATGCGGAAGAGGAAGGAGGGGAAAAGGATTACATGGAAGAAGAGGGAGAAGAAAGAGAAGGGTAGACGAAAGGAAAGAGGGGAAAAGAAGATGAAGGGATGGGAAGGGAAAGAAGGAATAGGAGAGAAAAAAGGGGAAGAAGGAAGGAAAGAAAAGAGGAAGTGACTATATTTTTTTGTTTTTCTTCCTTTTTCTTCTTCTTGTATTATTATTATCATTATTATTATTATTACTTAGGTCTATTGTGCTCCTCAGTCAGTCAATCAGTCAACCAATCAGTCAGTCACTCACTCATTCATTTCAATTACGACTGGTGGTGGTGGTGGTGGTGGGGATGGTGGTTCTAGTATTGTGGTGGTTGTGGTGGTGGTAATGGTGGTGGTGGTTGCTTCAATATTCATGGGAGGCCGCGGTGTCGGGTGAACGTGAGGTTGAAGGAGGAGGAGGAGGAGGAGGGGAAGGAGGAGGAGAGAGGGACACAGCTTAAGACGCAAAAAGAAAGGAAGACAAAGAATAGGATCATTGTATTATTATTGTTATTATTATCATTACTACTACTACTACTACTACTACTACTACTACTACTACTATCATTTGTATAAACAGCACACTAAATTCCTTCTAAGACATTAATATATTTTCAAAGCTAATATTATTCTGACTTATTTTTGCAAGATTAATTTTGAGATTTATTATTCTTACGATGAGAATTATTGCCTCATTTTCCTTAACCCTCCTCCTCCTCCTCCTCCTCTCCGTCTTCTCTTCCTCTTTCTCTCATGGTCATTCTCTGCCTCCTTTCTTATTCCTTCCATCCCTTCACTTATCTCTTCCATCGTTCTTTTTTTTTCTCTCCTCCTCCTCCTCCTCCTCCTCCTCCTCCTCCTCCTCCTTCAAGTCATATGATTCGATAAACAAATGCATTTCACAACACGTGGTCTTGTTTACAAGAGTCAGCTGATCACAACTGGACTAGGCTGTGTGACCTTGAGAGAGAGAGAGAGAGAGAGAGAGAGAGAGAGAGAGAGAGAGAGAGAGAGGCACTGTAGCATCTCTCGGTAGTAATGTCACTAGTGCTAACAGAGGACAGAGCTTACTCACTCTCTCTCTCTCTCTCTCTCTCTCTCTCTAAATGAGTTCGTTTCGCAGTGACAGTGTTTGCCCATTGCTTGAATTAGGTAAGTGTGTGTGTGTGTGTGTGTGTGTGTGTGTGTGTGTGTGTGTGTAACCATGTTTTCCCTTATAAGTGTCACGTGGCCGTGGAAGAAAAGGAGGAGAAGGAGGAGGAGGAGGATGGAGAGAGAGATAAGGAGTTACAAGGACAAAAAGTAAGAGAGAGAGAGAGAGAGAGAGAGAGAGAGAGAGAGAGAGAGAGAGAGAGAGAGAGTACGCAAAACAGAGGCCAAGAAAAGTAAAACAGGAGAATGAGAATGAAGGAACCAAAAAGAAAATAAGGAGAAAATAAAACAAAAACATCAGAGTGAATTAAAAGGAGGAAGAAAAAGAGGAAGAGACAAAGAATAAAGAAAAGATGGAGGCGGAAGAAAAATTAAAAAATAAGAAAAAAACAAGGAAAAGAGAAAAAGAAAATGAGGGGAGGGGAAACGAAAATAGAAAAGCAGGAAAACCAGAAGAAAAGTGAAGCAGCAGAAAAAGAAATAAAGCAGAAGAGGAAGATAAGGAGCCAAATTAGGGGACCGAAAATAGATAAAAAGATTAGGAAGAAGAGGAGGAGGAAGAGGAGGAGAGTAGGATGGCACACAGGATGCAAGGCGCCAAGGAAGTGGAAGGAGGCTATAGAGTCCCCAAACAGGATACCAGGGGGGGCGAGGGGGGAGGGGGGAGTCCTACAGAAGGGAGAAGGAGGCTGTAGGATTTTAATACATAGGAGAGGGAGGAAGAAGAGAAGGAGGAGGAGGAGAAAGAAAATAAGGATGGATTTGAAGAGAGAGAGAGAGAGAGAGAGAGAGAGAGAGAGAGAGAGAGAGAGAGAGAGAGAGAGAGAGAGAGAGGGGGGGGGGGGGGGCATTTCTTAAAAATGAAACGTGTTTGCAAAAAAAATACATCATTGATCTTTTTTCCTTCCTATTTATTTTCCCTTCTTGCTTTCATTCCTTTGTCTTTATTTATTTATTTCGTATCTTTTTCCTTCCTCGCTTCCTTTTTATTATCTTTTATTTGCTCTCTCTCTCTCTCTCTCTCTCTCTCTCTCTCTCTCTCTCTCTCTCTCTCTCTAACCTAATTTTCCTTCATCTCAGCTCTACCCGTTTTTCATCACTCCTCCTCCTCCTCCTCCTCCTCCTCCTCCTCCTCCTCCTCCTCCTTCTCTGTTTGTTTTCCCTTATATCCGTTTTCCGTCCTGTTTCCTGTCTTCGTGTGATAAGAAGAAGAAAATATCAAGAAGAAGAAAAGAAAAACCGGATGGAAGGAAATTATTAAAGAAAAGTATCAAGAAAAAGGGCGGGAAATGAACGTAACACAATGACTCACTTTCCGTTGCCTGGTTTTCCGTGTTTCTAAGTTTTCTCCTCCTCCTCTTCCTCCTCCTCATGAATTTCCTCCTACGTTGCATTACGAGGAAGAGTAACTTGAGTCTAAATACAAAAACATTAAATAAAGAATAAATTAAGAGCATGATAAAACACACACACACACACACACACACACACACACACACACACACACACACACCTACACACACTTTACACTAATGTTTTCCACGTATACGAATGTTTGTTTTTGATGATGAAGAGAAGGAGGAGGAGGAGGAAGATAATAACGAGGGCGGAGGAAAACTTTATAATTTCAGGAGGAGGAGGAAGAAGAAGAGGAAGAGGAGGAAATAGAAAGGATAGAAGGAAATGAATGTAGGAGGGAAATAGGAGTGTCAGGATAACTTTGATGGAATAAGGGAAAGGTCAGATGAAGAAGGAGGAGGAGGAGGAGGAGAGGAGAGGAGGAGGAGGAGGAGGAGGAGAAGAATGCAAGTACAGTTAATATGGCTTGAGTACGAGAGAGAGAGAGAGAGAGAGAGAGAGAGAGAGAGAGAGAGAGAGAGAGAGAGAGAGAGGTTACGCATTTATAATCCAAAGAAAAATCAATTATATAAAGCTTGTTGCTGTGTGTGTGTGTGTGTGTGTGTGTGTGTGTGTGTGTGTGTGTGTAGTATGCAATATCCTTTCTCTATAATCTTGAATTTTCCTCTTCTTCTTCTTCTTCTTCTTCTTATTATTATTATTATTATTATTATTATTATTATTATTATTATTATCATTATTATAGTTGTTCTTGTTATTAAATGTCAGGAATATTGTAATGAATTAAAATACATACATACAGAGAGAGAGAGAGAGAGAGAGAGAGAGAGAGCGTCTTGAGGAAGTGCATGACGTCATCTCCACGTTGTGAGTGAGGACAGTCGGGGTGGTGTTGGTGGTGCTGATGATGAGGCGTGAGTGTGTGGAGGTGCGTTGTGGTGTGCGGTGGTTCTGAGTGGTGGTGTGAGTGTAGTAGTGGTGGTAGTGAAGGTGTAGTAGTAGTAGTAGTAGTAGTAGTGGTGGTGGTGGTGGTGGTGGTGTTGATACGGTGTTGAACTTGCACTAATTTCACTTAATTATCTTTTTTTGTGAAGGTTTTGGTGTTGGTGGTGATGATAGTTGTGGTGGTGGTGGTCGCATAGTCACTGTGGTGGTGGTGTGGTGATGTCATAGTGGTGGTGGTGGTTGTGTTGAGTGTTGAAATCTTGAAGTTATTGAGGCAAGGAGACAGTGGTGATTGTGGCTAAGTGGTGGTGGTGGTGGTGGTGGTGGTGATGTAGACGTGAGAGTTTGATGTGTTGGAGTTGATGCTAGTGGTAGTGATGATTGTGGTAGTGAAGTAGGCTAGGTGGTGATAGTTGTGGTGATTGTGGTGGTTCTTAGTGGTGTTGATAATGGTGGTGGTGATGACGGTGGTGTAAAACATTCATAACAACAACTAGTGTAACCTTGTGT